>NC_135836.1:16692980-16730480 GCF_029677425.1 Wolffia australiana | reverse complement strand
TGGGCGGCCCTGGCGGGGCTGCTTGGGCGGCCTTGGCTGGGGCGGCCTGGGCGGCCCTAGCGGGGCTGCCTGGGCGGCCTTGGGTGAGAGAGAGGGTGAGAGGGAGAGAGAGAAAGAGATAGAGTAAGAGAGAGAGAGGATGGCGAGAGAGGAAGGAGAGAGGATGGAAGGCCGACGTCGCGAGGCGGCGGCTGCGGCGGCAGCGACGGCTAGGGTTAAGAGGGATAGGGGAGGCTGGGCAGTCCTCCAAGAAGAGTTAAACAAAACTCAATTCTTGAAATTATGACAGCCTACTGTTTCTTGAAAACAATAGCCAATATATAGGCCTTGGAGGAAAGAGAAATTGACGAGAAAGTAAAGACGTGCGCCGTGTCACGCCATAGGGCAGTTGTGGATCTGCCTTTGACGTCGTGTCATGACGCGCGTAGGGACGTCCGCGGGTGGAGACGTGCTAGTCGACGGTTGCAGCGTGTTGACTTTGGTGTTGACTCCAGTTGACCGTGGCGGGTTGACTTTGGTTGACTTCATCGTCGGGTCCATAGCAGGCGTGTTGACTCCGGTTGATCGTGGTGACGCGTTCGATGGCGATGTGTTGGCCATGCTGTCGGATGATTCTTGCCGTCCGATCCCATAGCTTTGGAGTTCATGATGAGATATTCAAACCCAGATGGAAAATTTTCCTAATCTATGTTCCTCTTGAGTTCTTGATTCAATCTTGTTTTAGTAAACTATCTATTTTCATCTTCACTCCCCAGCCCTTCTTTCTTGTTTCCCTGATTCAGATCACAGGAGAAGAAAAGGAAAAAAAATGGGCAGACGAAGTATTAGAAACTAAAAAATTCTGTTTCAATCATATCAAGTGCCATCAAAGAACAAAAACAACCAAAAAAAAATCTGCATCGCAAAATCAGCAAAAAAAACCCAATTCGCAGAACAACCGATTCCCCACCATATCCGAAGATTCCATAAAAAAAAAACACGAAATTTAAAATCAATCCCAAAGATAACAAAATTCCCCCCCACTCTCGACCACAATTCAATCTCCCCTTCAACCCCATTTCCGAAGAGAAAAAAAGGGGGGTAAATTCTCTGCTTTCGCCATGAAGATCCTGTCTTTCTAAAGGACCCAAAAGCTCTAGATCCCAAGAATTATCCTCATGTCGCCGCGATCCCCATTCCCCCAACGCGACGAACATCCCCAGGAGAATTAAACAAAAAATAACTACATGGGTCGATGGATAGAGCAAGTGGGTGAGTGAAAAATACCAGTCTTTTACCATTTGCAGCTGCCGCTCGTCGCTCGGGGACAAGTGTCGATCTCTGGAGCCTCGGCTGGTTGTGGGTTAACAAAGGAGATCAGCCTTCTCTCTCTCTTTTTCTTAGCCTTTGCATCGCATGACTCTGACTACGGGCCAAAGAGAGAATGAGAGTCTGACTCAGAGAGGGAAGAATCGAGTTTGTTTTTTTTAAAAAAAATTAAAAAATATTTTGCACAATTGGCACAAAATGAACCACACAGGGGTCTGTGCGAAGTTCTGTACAAATTCAATTTTGTTCTGTTTGGATAACCGAACAGAACTTACAATTCGCACAGATTCGCACAGAACGAACGGAACGACCATGTCTAGTGGTAAAGCATGGTCTGAGAGCGAGTATGCTAATTTTCCCATCAGTAATACTACTAAAAATAAAATTCATTTTATTAATTTAAAAGGTATTATCTGATAATATTAACATAGCTAATTATACTTCAATACTAGTATTATCAATAGATTTTATGCATATTGAGAAAATATTACTTATTGAAAGAGCTCAGGATGCGTTATTATACAATACTAGTGTTATAGATTTAATAGTATTCAAGTAAAAAATATGTTTTCGCACTATTAAAATAGCTTATTTTATTAGAATACTAATTTGACAAAACATATTTTTTAATGAGAGCTCTGGATGTACCATTATTAGTCTTCCGTCAGATCAAGATGGGCTAACATATGCCAAATTATTATTATACAACAATAGCAGTAATAAAAATATATTTAACTCACAAAATTTTTTTTTGGAAAAGAGACGGCGAATGAATATCAAATTATAATATACTTTTATATTATAACAACAGTAATATAAAATTAATTTTATTCACCAATAAAAAAAAATTTGAAAGAGAAATGGTCGAATGAAGAAGTTGTTATAGTACCAAATAAACGTATATCATTTAATAAAATTTATTCACTAGGAAAAAGAAAGTTTGAGCGAGAGATGGGCGAACAAATGCCAGAGTATTATGCTACTATAGATTTTATTCACTACCAACAAAATATTTTTAAAAAGAGATGGGCGAATGAAAACAGTATATCATATAATAAAATTTATTCACTAGGAAAAAGAAAGTTTGAACGAGAGATGGGCGAACAAATGCCAGAGTATTATGCTACTATAGATTTTATTCACTACCAACAAAATATTTTTAAAAAGAGATGGGCGAATGAAAACAGTATATCATATAATAAATTTTATGTTCCAAGAAAAACGAAACTGTATTATACTTTTAACGAGAGAAACTTTGAACGTCAAAATTTTTAACGTCAAATAATGGCACATTATTACACTACAATAACAGTATATCAAATAATAAATTTTATTCACTAAGAACGAAAGAAAGTTTGAACGAGAGATGGACGAACAAATGTCAGAGTATTATGCTACTGTAGAGTTTATTCACGAACAAAAATTTATTTTTGAAAGAGAGATAGGCGAATAAAATAATATTTAATAAAGAGAGCTCAGGATGCGCTGCATTTCGTCTTTAATCAGATCGAGGCGGACGAACCCAAAGTTCCGCCAAGTGCATTTATCCTCATAGCTCTAACCTTTGCAGTTCTCGAACTCTCTATCTTCAAGTTTCTAGAGAGACGTTCTAACCTTTCAAATTCGATTAGTTGTATGATCAGTTTTGGTCTTTAATTATACAACATAGATAAACTTATTTCAAATTATTTTATTTACTTATATTAAAATAACAGTAATATAAAATAGCTTTAGTTACGCTAACAAAAATAATTTTTTGAACGAGAAATATGCGAGCAAATGTCAAATTACGATAGAGTATTATACTACATTACTAATATTGTAGAATAGATTTTATTCCCTCACAGTACTTGTTTTTGGAGAGATGAGCGAACAAATTGTTTTTTAATGAGAGAACTCTGGGTGAACATACGTCAAACTATGATAGATATTATACTACAGTAACAGTAGTATAGTGTTTGAACGAGAGATGCGCGAACAAATGTCACATTATGATAGGTTATTATACTACATTATTAGTACTGTAAAATAAAGTTTCATTCAGTCACAATATTTGTTTCTGAAGAGATGAGCGAACAAAAAACTATTTACCTAATATACTACATTACTAAAAATATTGTAAAATGGTTTGTATTTACTTACAGACATTTTTTTGATTGTAAAATTGTTTTATTGACTGATTTTATTGACTGACAAAAAAATATTTTCAAAGAGAGATGAGCGATTAAAAAAATTATACTGAAGGAGCGAACAAAGTAATTATTATACTGAAAGAGAAATAAATGCATATCATATAATAAATTTATTCAACATGAAGAACGAAAATCTGAAGAAGAGATGTGCGAAAAAATATCCGAGTACTGTACTTTTAACGAGAGAAACTTTAGGCGAAACTTTACTGGAGAGATGAGCGATTAAAAAATTGTTTTTAAAATGAGAGCTCAGGATGCACCATATTTCCGTCTTGATTCGGATTGAGGCGGACGAACCCAATGGTCCGCCGGGTGCAATTTCCTCACAGCTCTGGCCCATGCAGGTCTCGAACCTGCGACCTTCGCGTTATTAGCACGACGCTCTAACCAACTGAGCTAATAGGCCAAGTTGAACACAAATATTACTAATATAATATAATATATATAATAAGATAGATCAAATATTGGACTGATCAAGCAGGCTTATTTCCGAAGAATGGAATTTTCGGGTTTCTATTTAATGGGTTTGGCAATATTTTTCTGGCTTCCTGGTTTGTGTAAAGTAATCTATTTAGAATACTTGTTCCAATCAACTAATTCTGATTTGAGTGGATTTCAAAGATGGTTCTTTGACTGAACTTGATTTATGTTTCAAAAACAAAGTGGTAGTGATATATAAAAAAAATCTTGGTTGTTAAAGAGGAAAAATTAACTACCTCACGCTCACTCAAGATCAATGATACCTTTCCTAGAGAAATGATGAGAGCGGATCATCGATGAGATGGTACATTTTAGGCAGAAATAAAACATTTTTTGTAATTGACGTACTCTGACAAAATATAAGCTAAATAATCAAGAAAATATAATATCATAAAGATGGGATGACTTTAATTGAATATATTACTATACATCATTCTAGCGAAGAAAATAATATAAATTCTACAATTGAGTAAAACATCTAAGAGGACATTTGTTAGATACCATAAATAATATATGTGAATATACTAGTAAAATGCATACCCGGGAAAATTATCCTCATGAGATCAACATATTTTAAAATAAATTTGACTTTTAAATTATATTATTTTTCTAATGACATAAAAAATCCCATAAGTTATAGGTCTCCTCATCATCCATTCCCTTTGTATGAACATAATCTGGTTCCTGCATTCGTGCATGTATTGTCTAGGATAACAAGCAAATGGATCAAATAGTGAACATGTATTAATTAGGGTATATATTAAATACACTACAATCAACTTTAATGATAAAGTAATAAATCAATATTTGAGACATAGATAGATACAATTTTTTTAATAATGATTGGATAATTCCTAACTCAATATGATCGATAATAGTTTTTTCCTTGATGTCTAAATCCTAGAATAGAATATAAAACTAATGATGTGTGGGGGTTGTAAATCATAGAACTATAAAATTGCATACATCTTGCATAAAGACCTAGATCACATATTAATGACATTATTATAACTTGTAATGGACAGCTAAGAAAGACAGATGGAACAATATAGCTATCCCATTTGATTTTCAACATAATGAAACTTGAAGAGTTTTGGATACTCATGACAAAGTGCCATTTTTTTGACAAGGAAGAGAAATAATTAAGATACGTTCCAAATATTTCACAATCATAGTTTAAAGTGGTAAAAGCAATCATATTTATACCCTTTGTGAATAAGTTATCTAATGAGCCAATCAGTCAGATAAATAATCAACTAATGTTGCAGTAAATATGCATTGATCTATAGTTGTATTAATTTAAATACTGAATCCTAGGAAAACATTAATTGGGCGTTTGATCACAAATAAATAATCACTTCAAACTAGAAAACTACAAGTAGACCCAGTTCAGTCAAGTGAATTATCAACTCTATTTAGTTAGACTAATTATTTAGTTTTTTACTTCATGATGAAAGATGGATCTACTAATATTAATTGATCTTACTCATTCCATCTAAAATAAAATTGAGTTAATAAATATATTTTACTGGAGCATCATCTTTGATTTTTGAACACTATTTACCTTGACTTGCAATTTACTTATTTAATCCTTTGGAGGTCTAACTTCATATATTGTTCTTCAATTGATTCTGTTTAAATTATTTGATCTGAAATCAATGAAGACAACACAATAATCATACATAAGAGTGAAATATAATTTTATAATACGACTTAAATAATAAAATTCATTTATGCCTTAGCAAAACATCATATTAAATAATTTCAGCACAAACCAACAAAGTGAATTCAAAAGTACTTAATTAGAATAACATCTGTCGTAATCTCACTTTTGCATCTTTTTTGTACTCAGATGAGACCTCATCCAGATCTCAATTGAGATATCAAATTATCGTTTCATTATTCATATTATCTTAATAACAAATATAACTGTCAGATGCAAGAAGTCAAGCTATTAATTAATTACTTCAAAAATTCAACTGTATTATACAAAAAAATCAATCATAATTTACGCTAAAGTCCGCATCTTTGAGAACTTTTCATAAAAATTTCCATCGTTGAGAAAAAGTTCAGAAATTCTAGAAACTACGGGTATATCCACTAATTTCCTAGATCTTATGTTTGAGACCCTTTAGGACTATGTATTAGTATATTGAATAACCTTAATTGGCTTTGAAAAATAAAGTTGGCGCCCAGTTCGTCCTCATGGCAGGCGTGCCACGAGAAATTGATGTGCATATAAATAAGGTATTTTGCTGATAGCGCTGTCCAGGCATAACCTTGAACTTAAAAAAACAGAGAAGGTATATTTTTTTTTAATGGAAGCTTTCCCACTTTAATCTACCACCATCGTAAGCTTGATTTTATTTACTTCTATGTAATAGCAACACTTGTTTCAGTTGGACACCTGATAAGCCAAAAATAGGGGGGAATTATGCAATTTTATAATCCCTTGTCGTTGTTAATTTTAGCTTATACAATGAAATTTATAAAAACCCTACTTAAGATGTGTAGTGATAAGTAAAGGGTATCCTCCAAGGGAAGCTAGTAAGTTGATCCAATTGATGATATAATTGAAAATTTTGACACTAATTAAAGTTAATTTGATCTTCAATGAAGATCAAATCACCCTAAATTGAATTATGGAATTTTAAAATCCCTTGTCGTTGTTATAAAAACCCTACTTAAGATGTGTAGTGATAAGTAAAGGGTATCGTCCAAGGGAAGCTAGTAAGTTGATCCAATTCACGATATAATTGAAAATTTTGACACTAATTAAAGTTAATTTGATCTTCAATGAAGATCAAATCACCATAAATTAAATGAGGAACTTAGAAAGGGAGGTAGGAGAGATGAGAGGGATAGAAGAAATATGGGCTCTAAATTGAATTATTTGATCCAATTTAAAGGATCAAAGTAATCAATTAGAGGGATTCAGAAGGAAATTTGATTGTGGTTTGGTTGGTTGCGTAGGTTTGATAATTCAGAGATAACTACACTATTAGATAGTAAAAGGGTAATTTAATCTCCTAAAAATTAAAAATTTTTAATAGTTTTTTTTATGTGTGCACTTGCAATAGCTAGGTAGATCTCTCAATCTCTCTGCTCAATCTCAGTAAGGGCTTGTACATTTCGCTCAAGCCTAGCGATTTAGAAGTTCAGACTAAGATTAAGAAGACATCATCCAAATACACCAAAAATTCAAATACAAAAAAGAAGGAATTTAACTAAAACATCATCCAAATACACCAAAAATTCAAATACAAAGAAGAAAAAGGTACCAAACAGGTTGATCCAAGATGGAGATCCTCTCTGTCTTGCAGCCGTGATAGAGCACCACCCAGAATGAGCTCCCCCTCTCAAAATTCAGCTTTTATACATGGTAAAATTTACCATTTTATTCCCAGTAGTAATTGATTTTTATCTATCAATTTAGCTATTACAAGAGAAGCAAATCCATAAAAAAATCATCTCAATCAGACTTCAGGATCAAAAGTTATGAATAAATGAATTTCGACCAATCTTAGCCATTGGATTGAAATTCATTTATTTATTAATTTTATGTTTTATCCATTTGAATTTGTTTTTTTGGGTTGAATCTGCGTGCACCACGTAACCCCTGGCGAAAATAAAAATACAAAGAAAATATTAGAAAAAATGAGGATTGTACATTGAGCACGCATTTAACTGTGCGTCTTACACAGCGTCCGCGAATGGGAAGATGCCGCATCACCGCCCGTGCGTGCGCATTGTATGCGCCGCGTGGGTGGTGAACTTACTGCCCGATGGCCCCCCTCATCAAGCGCCGCCAGATTCTCATCGGACGGCCGAGATGAGGCCACGTAGGTCACCCGAAAAATCGCCTTGAGATTTTGCGTGTAAGTCCTTTTCAAAATGTGACATTGCCGTTTGACGCCGCCCAAAAGTAATTGTGTATACGCCCTTCCACATTCTCTCTCCTCCAAATTTTTCATGAAATCACAAAAATACCATGATAATTTTCAATTGAATCCCTGCAAACTTTTCATAATTGTACGTATGCCCCTGCCGAAACGACCGAGAGCCATTTTTAGGGGTATAATTGCAACACATATTCTAAAAAATCCCCTGGAAGTTTGAAAATTACTTTAAAACTCATTTTCCCCTTATAAATATATCCTTTTCCTCTTTAAAAATGCATTTCTTCCTCAAATAAATCCAATAAAATCCTAAAAAACCCTAGAAAATTCCAGAAAATTTTAGAAAATTCTAGAAAATTTAGTAATTCATCCCCACACTAATTAACCTCAAAATTAAATTTTAAATCTGCCATTTTCATTTTAAAATACTTATTTCAAGCTTAAATATATCCAATAAAATTAAAAAATTAACATAAAATTAGGGAAAATAAAAAATCACTTGGAAACATTAATTACATGTAAATATATCATAACAACCCCATTTTAATCTCAATAAATGCATAAAATTGTGCTAAATTGTTTGAAATAAAGACTAAATTTAGGGTGTTATCAACACCCATATTGCTTTAATCAATATTTATCTACATGAATAATTATGATGGATATTTCTTCATGCATTTATAAATAGGGGTATTCCCAAATACAACTTATGTGCAATTTATACACATCCTTTCACTCCCTCCTTCCTCTGGATTTGGCCAGTCAAAAAATGATTTTTGATTAGATTAAAATAAATGACAATTATTTTACTGAATCTGTTATTTATATTGATGATACTGTCATCGATAAACTTAAGGAATAGGTCTTTCTTAAGTCTTTTACACGATTCCTAGGAAGTTCATTTATTTCTTGGGTATAGAAAATACTCGATTTGGCAATTTATCATATTATTTCTCAGTCTCTATACCACAACTGCTAAAGTACTTTGGCTTCAAACCCTATGGCAGTATTTTAATTTATTGTTCCCTCAATATCTCATATTCTACAATGAGAACCCTTTACACATTACATTAATCCCCAAGTTCTATGATTATAGGAAAAACAGGTTCGAATAGGCCCACTCAACCCATCCATCCCATCATAATCTTATTCTTTGTTCCTCCACAACCTATACTATTTTTTTGACCTCTCTTCTCCTCCTTTATATATAAACACATGTAATCTTCTCTTTCTTTTATTGATTCCAGGTTTCATGTTCCCTTTGTCAACATTGCATCAATGCACTAGGTTTTCTCCTCTCACTGCTGCTGCCTCCTTCCTTCTTGCTCACTCTCCTCCATGATGTCTAGTCTATTTCTCCTTCATCAGAGCTCCTCTCTTCAGTGGTTCCCTCTCTCTAGATATCCCCTCTCAAACATCACCTCCGACACCCTCTCTAATTTTTGCTTCTTGCTCCACAACCTCTTTGCTGTGCATTGCCACCACCACCTTTGTGTGTTTCTACAACTATGCATCTCTGCACTTTATCTCCACCACACGACAATGCGTATCAATCATGACATGCCCAGGATAGGATGAGATAGATGATTAATGGAGTCTGACAAAACTGTGAAATAGTTCGTCACAAGTCTATTGGGTTCTAGTGGCCAAAATATGGATGAAGACAAAGATTCTGCGCGACAGAAGACTCATAAAAGAATTTTAACAACAGCATTAAAAAATTAAACTAAGAACCTGTGCATGGATTGCATTTTGGATTTCTTGGGTCCCTGAGCACGAAGAGTCGAGCTGCTCAAGTGTGCAGCCTCTAGGAATATCCACGCGGTCCTTGGCACATCGGATCTCCCTCCTTCTCGTTGATGAGCCCCGTTCAATCTCCATCGCGGACGATACGACGTCCTGATTACATCAGGAATGGAGAGTAAGTGTGAGGGAAAAGGAGAAGAAGGGGAAGGCCCCTAAACAATTCTGGCGAGGGTGAATTTCTTTCAGGGCCTTCCCCTATTTACAATAAGTGGGTATTTTTCATAAAAACCTCTAAAACTTAAGCATATCTTCTGATGTCCAAAAAGACCATTTGCGTGCAACTCTCTAGGCTCCTGTATTAGTCTAGTTAACAACTTAGTGGCCCAATAACCTTTATTCGCCTTCCAAATTAATTAACTATGTCATCATTAGATTAATAATGTCAGATTGATCCTACCAAATTGATAGGTCGAGTCTCCAACACGTGGGGTGCCAAGCTACACCTTGTGTTCTAGAAGATACAAATGAGGGTTTATTAAGTCACTCGTGGAACCTGTTGGTCATAGGTTTCCGTGTATGTATAGTCCATCATCTACTTGACGCTCCTTGGACGACATAGGGTATGGTCAACTATTAAACCCTAATCGATCATCTGAGTTAGTACTGATGCATTCGAAAATCATTTGAGAACTCTTATCTAATATTTCACTACCTTGGCCTAGGACTTCATCGCATTGTCTTTCTTGAGCTTTCACCTCTTATACCGAGGATGGGTGATCCTATCTTGACCACTCAATCGTCTTCATGAACTTCTTGATGTACTCTAACTAAGACTATTCAGAACCCCATGATTAGGTACACCTAGGTCACTTTCGAAGTATGGCTGTCCGTCCACAAGACATCTTTGGTGTCTCAGGTTTAAGGACCACTTACGGAGCCATGACATGAATCAATGTGATTGAAAATTTGGTATAGTACCATTCAGAATTCATACTGATAAATTCAGTTAACTTTTTCAACTAAAGAGCACCCGCTATCTATCTGTAGTGTCTCCACATTAATGACTACTGGAACGGCCATACTCATCATATGAGTGAGGCTAGATAGTATTATTCTATCCGGACACTTCGATGTCCTTCTCGCATTGTTGGGTTCGATGCTTTGGTTCGTCCATGGAAATCAAGTTTCCATGGATGCAGAAGCATGGTCGATCGAATCTCAATCGATATTCAATATCAACATACTGAGTGTACCTTTTAGGGAACTTGTACCACCCTTGACTTTGTCGCTCCGAGATCATTCTGAAGCCATTCATGCGTCCAACCTCTAGAAGTATCCATGTGATCGCTAGGCGCTTGGATCTCCACGTCTTCTTCTTTAACTCTTCTTGAAAATCAAGAAGATCTCCTCACCATGAAGATACTCTTCCTTGGATGAGTGGAGAAGAGAGTGGAGAAGGGGAGAGGCTCTCAAATTAGGCTTACATGGGTGCTTCAAATGAGACCCCTTTCCCTCTTTATATTTCACTTAAGGATTTCTCAAAAACCCTCCAAAGTAAAATATATCCACAAATGCCCTTATGACCTTGTGCGTGTGACCCTCTAGGCCCATATATCATTCTAGTTAATAATTTTAATGTCCCAAATAATATTTATTGACCAACCTTATTAATTAACTACATCAACATATAGATTAATTAAATAAGGATCAATTTAACTCAATCGATAGGTTAAGTTTCCAGCCCGTAGGGTGCTAAGCTACACCTTGTGCTCTAGAAGATACTCAGTAATCTCGAGCTCTCTCATGGAACCTTTACCATCGTCGGTTACCGTATATGTATAATCCATCATCCACGCAAGACTCTCGAATGACTTAGGGTATGATTTATCGTCAAACCCTAATCCGTCATTCGATTAGTACTGATGCGTGATGGAGATCATTAGAGAATGCCTTCTCCAATATCCTCACTACCCTGGCCAGGGATTTTTTTGCATCATCTTCCTCGAGTCAATCTCCTCTTATTCCGAGGGCGGATGATCCCATCTTGACCACTCAATCATCTCAGTAAACTTTTTACTACATCCAATCTATAAATTATTTGAATCCTATGATTAGAGGCTCATAAGTCATAGTCAAAATGTAGTCGTCCACTCACGAGATGTCCTTGGTGTCTTAGGTCAGTGGATCACTTATACAACCATGACTTGAATCAACCTGATTGATGTTTAGGTATAACGCCATTAAGGGATTCATATGGATCAATTCAGTGAACTCTTTCTTTGCAGAGCACCCACTATCTGTCCTTAGTGTCACCACACTAATAGCCACATGATCAGCTATACTTATCGTATAAGTAGGATCAACTAGTGCTATTCTATCCGGATAATTGGATGTCCGTCTCGACTATCCATCAAATTGGAATATTCAGAATACATGTTTAATGACCAGTGATCACTGTATTATGATCTCATCATAATTCACTAAGTCATTGCACGTATTCATGAACTTCATTATAAACATCACACAGAATAATAATGAACTTAAATATACATGGAATGTGTGATTGACTTGACGGCCACATAATATCCATCACACATATCCTTTGAATAGGAATATTTAGACAACCTTCTTAAATACTAGTGATCTCTGTATTACGATCTCATCACAATTTACTATGTGCGATCATATATTCATGGACTTCATTACAAGCATCACACGTGCACTATAATGAATATTTTCTATAAATGAATATGGAACGAGATGTGGAATGTGTGATTGGCTTGCCGTCCACTTAGTGTCCCTATGTTTTGAGAAAGTACTTCACAATTGCATCACATTTCACGTGCTCTCACGTCAGGTCCTTGTCCCATCTTTGGGTGGCACTCCCGTCACACGAGACACAAGGTTATGTGAACATTTTTATACATGTTTGTCTTGGTCTCTCTCCCTTTTAACTTTCTTAGTATGTCCCTCTTATATCTCTCGGTCTATATTTCTCTCCTCTCTCTCTCTTGATCTCTATTTCTCTCCTCTCTCCTCTCTCTTGATCTCACCCTCTCTCCTCTCTCTCGGTCTCTCCCTATCTCCTCTCTCTCTCTCTCTCAGTCTCTCCCTCTTATCTCTCTACAGTCTCTCTTTCTCCCCTCCCTCCCTCTCTCTCAGTTTCTCCCTCGTATCTCTCTCGGTCTCTCTTTCTTTCCTGATGGCGAAGCCCTCAACTATCTGCATTTTTTTCCCTAGGTTTAGATAAATTTTCATCTTTTAAGCATGGTGCTTTCCCCTAATTTTCCTCATGGGTCCTATATAAGGAACCCCTATGTACTAGAAAGACAGATTTTCCCTTTGAGAGAAACCAGTTTTTGGAAAAAAGAAGAGAGGTCCGAGTGACTTAGAAGAAGGCGGCTCCAACGCGCGCCGGCACCGTCCGCTGCCAGCGCCGCTGCCGCGCTGCGCCGCCCGCGCTGCCCGCGCGCCGCCCGCGCCGCGCCGCCGCGCGCCCGCACCGCACGCACCCGCGCCGCGCCGCGCGCGCGCGCGCGCGCGCGCGCGCGTCCGCGCTGCCTCCTCGCTGCGCGCCTCGCGCCCATGCGCCGCGCGCCAGCGTCGCCGCCAGCGCGTTGCCTACGCGCTGCGCGCCGCTGCGCTGCCGCCAGCGCTGTGCGCCGCCGCTCTCGAGTCGCTGCGCTCTCCGCCGCCGCGCCCCGCGCCGCCGCGGTGCCCGCCGCGCCGCCGTCGCTGCGCGCCGCGCACCTCGCTCGCCGCCCCGCGCCCGCCGCGCTGCCCCTCGCCGCGCCCGGTCGCGCCTCGCGCGCCGCCCGCGCCGCTTGCGCGCGCACTCGCCGCGCCGCCCCACTGCCCAACGCGCTGCGTTCCGCGCGCCACCGCGCGCCGCGTCGCGCGCCCCGCCGCCCGCGCCGCGCCACCCGCGCCGCGTCCGCGCCCAGCCGCTGAGCCAGCCCGCGCCACCGTGCGCCCAAGCTCACCGACTGGCCAAATGGGCCATTCGGCCTAATGGGCCGGCTCCAACCGGCCAGGCCCAGCCCCAGTGACCGCACCCTGAGGCGCCATCCCCCGTGCCCCGAGGCGCCATCTGCCCTAACCGCCCCGGCCCGCGTCGCGAGGCACCGCTCCTTGGTCACCGGCCACGCTTCCCGAGGCTGCCAAGTCAGCCCTAGCCCTTTCTGGGCCACTACTATTGGGCCGCCGCCAGCCCATATGGTCATTTGCGGCCCATCATACAGGGCCATGGCCCAACGCCGCAGCCCAGCCCGCGGCCAGCCTGCAACCCAGACCGGGTCACTAGTGGCCCTAGCCACGGCCCAGCCGCAGCCCTAGCCGCGGCCCAGCCTGCGGCCCAGACCGCAGCCCAGCATGCGGCCCAGACCGCAGCCCAGTCATGGCCCAGCCGTGGCCCATTACGGCCGCCGCTCTGGCCACCAACGCCGCCACCGGCCGGCGCCCTTCCCTCTGGCCACCGCCACTACCTCCGGCCACCGCCGCTACCGCGGCTGCCGCCACCTCCGCCGCCGCCGCTGCACACCGTCGCCGCGCCGCCGCGACGCCGTTATCGCCGCCGCCATCGCCGATCGACGCCGCCATCGCCGCTGCTCGCCGCCGCTGACACCGCGCCGCATGCGCCGCTGCCGCTTGACGCTGCCACCGCTGGACGCTGCCGCTGATGCCGCTGCCGCCGCCGCCGCCGCCACCGCTGCCGCCACCGCCGCCGCCGCTTGCTGCCGCCACTTGCTGGCGCTGCCGCTCGACGCCTCCGCTGCCGCCGCTCGCCCCGCCGCCACCGGCCGCCGCCCATTGTCGCCTCCGACTGTCGCCCGCCGCTGCCTTTCAAGGTCGCCGTCCGCCGTCGTCGTTGAGAGCACCGACAGCGCGACGTCCGTCGCCGCTGCACTGTTCGCCGCTGTTCTCGTCATCCGGCCAGCTGAACCGCCCGCCCACCGGTAGTCAGGCCCACCAGCACCTCGACGACTATCCGTGGAGCGTCGACCGCGTGAAGATAGAGACACCCTTCGGCCCCAACGAATTGAGGACCCTTCCGGGACACCCACCGAGAGTAGAACGTGCCGTCCAAGATGATCGTCCCCGAGCTGGACGAACGGACACCACGACTATCCGCCGCAGGACGTCGACGACATCTTTCGTCCTGCATCATTTCCTCTCTCTCTATCTCTCAGTATCTCTCTCGGTTTCTCTCTCTCTCTCTCAGTATCTCCCTCTTATCTCTCTCGGTCTCTCTTTTTCTCTCCTCTCCCTCTCTCTCTCACTCTCTCGGTCTTTCCCTCTTATCTCTCTCAATCTCCGTTCCTCTCCTTTCTCTCTCCCTTGGTCTCTCCCTCTTATCTCTCTCAATCTCCGTTCCTCTCCTTTCTCCCTCTCTTGGTCTCTCCCTCTTATCTCTCTCAATCTCCGCTCCTCTCCTTTCTCCCTCTCTTGGTCTCTCCCTCTTATCTCTCTTGGTCTCTCTTTCTCTCCTCTATATCTCTCTCTCTCTGTCTGTCTCTCCCTCTTATCTCTCTCAATCTCTCTTCCTCTCTTGTCTCTCTCTCTCACTCTCTCGGTCTCTCCCACTTATCTCTCTCAGTCTCCGTTCCTCTCCTCTCTCTCTCTCTCAGTCTCTCCGTCTTATCTCTCTCGGTCTATCTTTCTCTCCTCTCTCTCAGTCTCTCACTCTCTCAGTCTCTCCATCTTATCTCTCTTGGTCTATCTTTCTCTCCTCTCTCTCAGTCTCTCTCTCTCTCAGTCTCTCCCTCTTATCTCTCTCTGTCTCTCTTTCTCTCCTCTCTCTTGGCCTCTCTCCCTCTCTCAGCCTCTGCCTCTTATCTCTCTCGGTCTATCTTTCTCTCCTCTCTCTCGGTCTCTCTCTCTCCCCACCCTCTCTCAGTCTCTCCCTCTTATCTCTCTTGGTCTCTCTTTCTCTCCACCCTCTTTGTCTCTGGCTCTTATCTCTCTTGGTCTCTCTTTCTCTCCACCGTCTCTGCCTCTCCCTCTTATCTCTCTTGGTCTCACTTTATCACCTCTCTCTTGGCTTCTTTCTGGTGGTGACGACGTCAACACACCAACTTCGGACGCGCTGCCAACGTCATCCGAGACGCCTCGCATCCAGACTCGTCATCAATATCAACTGAAGAATCGCCAGGATGACGACCAAGTCAATGCACCGGCATCAGTCATGTCTCTACCTACACACACCCCTTCACAAATGTTTGACGTGACACGATTTCACGTCGTCCACTTTTATTTCATGTCATTTCTCGTATTTTCTCTTTCCTCCAAGGCCTATATGTAGGCCAATGTTGCAAGAAACATTTGGTGAATTTATTTTCAAGAATTGAAGTTCTCTTCTTGGAAGATTGGCCCTAGCCCTTTCCCTCCTCGGACCCTGCTGCCGCCATCGCCAGAGGATCCCCTTGTTCGTTGCCCTAGGTTCCTACATCTGCACCGGTCGCCCGCGCAAACCTTCACACTGGTCGTTCGCACAGGCAACGCCCGCGCAGGCTGCCACGCTGGCCGCCCGCACAAGCACCGCCCGCGCAGGCCGCCACGCCAGCCGCCCGCACAGGCACCGCCCACCCAGGTCGCCACGCCGACCGCCCGCACAAGCACTGCCCACGCAGGCTGTCACACCGGTCGCCCGCACAGGCAACGCCCGCGTAGGCCGCCACGCCGGCCGCCTGCACTGGCACCACCCGCGCAGGCCGCTCGCGCCCCCAGACGCCCTCGCAGCTACCTGTCGCGGCGCATACCGTTTAGGTTTCGAGGCACTGCCCCGAACCCTGCAAGGGGGTGACTCCCCCCTTGACCCCCCGCCAACTGACCGCGTAGTTGGATCCGCGACATCCTGTCGAAGCGCACGTCAATCGTCCGGCTAATGACGCGTCGAGAATTCCCCGCAACCTCGTCACGCACCATTTGGTGCGGAGGTATTCCTAAACTCTTTGGTGTCCCGTGTTCTTCGTCCAGTATTCCTCGAGAGTTCATCCACCGCTGTCGAGTTTGCTTTGGATTTTGGATTTTCAAACGACTAGTGATTAGGTTTTTGAATCTTCAAGCGGACAAAAATTCGAGTTTATTGATTTTGGTGCTTAGCACCGCCGCGGTGGTTGAAGACAGTACTCCCGCCCTTGACGAGGAAAGGGGATGCACCACCACTATTTCATCGGATTTAAATCTTCGAAATCAACCGTGGTTTGTGGTCTGATTTATCCATTCCATTCCTAAATCTACCAAGTACCTAGCACCCGTCTTGCCTTTTCTCCCCGTCACTTCTAGTCACCCTGCATCCGTCTCATCTAGTTGTCCTGCATCACTTTCTCTCCGTGTTCTCTCTCTAGGTCTCTCTTTCTCTTTCTTTCTCTCTGTCTCTTGCTCTCTCTCTCTCTCTCCCTAATCTCTCTCTTGGTCTCTCTTTATCTCTCCCTATTCTCTTGTTCTCTCTCTCTCTCTCTCTCCTTATTCTTCTCTCATTCTCGATGTTGCTCTCTCCCTCTTCTCTCTCTCAGTTTCTTTCTCCCGCTTCTCTCTCTTGGTATCTCTCTCCCTCTTCTCTCTCTCAGTTTATTTCTCTCCCTCTTCTCTCTTTTGGTGTCTCTCTCCCTCTTCTCTCTCTTAGTGTCCCTCTCCCCCTCTTCTCATTCCCAATATCTCTCTGTCACGTTTCTCTCACTGCAACAAATGACGTGACACACGGTACTTGCCGTTTTCTAGTGGTCAATCTTCTTTCTTGTATCAATTCTAGGATTTCTTGTTCCCTTTGCCAACAATATGATAATTGGATGCCCTTTTTAGCAACGGACCCATAAAACACTGCTACCAGGCGACAAAAAATTTCACTACACTGAAGAAGTAATTTGACTACAACATCGGCGACATGTCATCTGCATTCAACCAGGGAATGATAAATGTCACCCATCACATCATTTGTCATGGTGACAGACCCCTGATGGATGATGTGACGGTGATGGTGACGTAATACCATGACAGGTAACATAATAGTGCCGGAGGGTCTCAAACGGGGGATGTGATGGGATGGACGTCACGGATGACATTTGTGACAAAAATTTTAACGCCATCCCTCCTCGCCCTTCCGCGGCGCCAGCGATAACCCCATGCTGCTGATGATTCCCGACATCTTGCCACCACAGAGAGGCAACACCACCATGATCCGGCCAAGCCCTTCATTGTCCTCCGGCCCTCCTCCGCCTCCCAAACCAAGTATCATCTTTCCCAACT
The DNA here is from genome assembly GCF_029677425.1 of Wolffia australiana. Taxonomy (NCBI): domain Eukaryota; kingdom Viridiplantae; phylum Streptophyta; class Magnoliopsida; order Alismatales; family Araceae; genus Wolffia; species Wolffia australiana. The sequence goes on along the minus strand of NC_135836.1, from coordinate 16,712,611 downwards.
CCAGGTCTGCAACTTCGACTCCAACCCTCCCCAAAATGATCATTCCTGCTCATCCTCTCTCTCTCTCTCTCAAGCATGTCTTTATGACTATTCATATATTTTTGTCACATGTGATGGTGACGCTGTCCTGTGACAGGACAAAGACTGAAAAATGGATGCGGTGATGCATGATGCATGTGTGACCGATTTTTTCAGAATCCTGGGATGTGTGAGGTGACAGGAGATGTGACAAATTTCTCATCACGTCCCAATCTGTCACCACTCACCACACTTCATCCATCCCATAACGTCAGGGCCGTCACGTCCCGGATGTGACGTTCCCTACCTTCAACAATCAGGCTGACTTGATCATATATCAAGTGCATGCAAAAATAAAAAATATCATTCTTTCATTAAATAAGAATCAAGTTTGGCCAATGAAAATAATCTGGACGTTATGTATGACAACTTCACCAATCAAAGCTTTCTTGGTGCAAACTACGAATGAGGCTTCAACATGAGTACATCTAAAAATAAAAATAAAAATAAAAATCACTCTTTCATGGGATAAATATGAATCGAAGTTTGCCCAAAGAAAATGAGCTGGTTGCCATGTATGGCAACTTGACAAATCAAATATTTAACTTCTTGGTGCACACTAGGAATCAGGCTTCAACTTCTTCTCTTCTTCCTCAGAAGGAGAAGAAGCCACTGCAGACAGAGATCCAGCGAATTCTCGTCTCTCATCTGAGGTAGCTGTGATGACCGGCATCCACACGTGCGCAGTGCTGCTCAGAAGAGATTGCACGTGCGGATCTTCGGCCATGGCAGAAGATATCATCTCATCGACGTCGTCTAGCTTGGCAGAAAGCTTGTCCAGTTCTTCGGCAATTTCAAGCTGGAATCAGAAAAAAAAATTGAAAATTTTCAACAATTAATGAAAAAATGAGTCGGGGGTTCGTACTTCGTTTAGAGGTTCCGCGGGCTTGGCAGGCAATTTCGTCACTTCCAATCCCAATGCCCTAATTTTCTCGCGCAATTCCACTTCTTCTTGGTTCGTCAGAGACTCCACCTGCGGACAATTCATTATTTCGCAATCTTTAGCGGCGAGAGGGGATTAAGCAAACAACAGAGGTTTTTGACCGCAATTGTTTATACCGATTTGCAGAACAAGTTCAAGAAGGATTGAAAACGAGAAAGTAACGGAGATTCGCGCAATCGAAACGGCCGAATCGACGGCCCGATCCTGAAATCATTGAAATCAAGAACATTGAGTAATCACCTCTTCAAGAAGATCGGTCAAGAGCTGGAACAGTTGGGAGTCGGGCCTCCCTCCTTCCGCCATCTTCTCTCTTCTTTTCCCCCTTTCTCCGCTTCTCGCCTTCCCATCAACTTTTACCCACCATTCAGCTTCGGGGACGGAAATGACTCGTCATCCGTCTCGGCCTCAGAAAGGGAAAAGCACTGTGTTATGCTCCCTCCGTCCCGTTAAATAGTCGCGCGGTGCGTCGTCGCAAAACCGTACAAAACGGTTCTGAGTATTATTATAAAAACGTTTAATTTATAATTTCAAAGATTCATAGCTGTATAATTACCGTAATGAATTACTGTTATGAGCATTAGTAGTATAAAAAACGTTTAATTTATAATTTCAAAGATTCATATTTGTATAATTACTGTTCTTGAGTATTATTATAAAAAAGTTAATTTTATATTTCAAAGATTAGCAGTAGAATAATTACTGTTATGAATTAATGTTTTTATTTATCTTAGGTACACATGAAACTTTCAAAGGGTTTTTATAAATCTTGACATCTTTCACTTTAAGTGGACATGAATTTTTAAAAGTTGCTTTTTGAAAGGAAACTAAGATATTTCAATAAAAGTTTTACAGATAGATTCAATTTACTTTTTGAAATCGTAGCAATTGAAAAGTATAATATGATGTGTGATCACATGAAGGGGGTGTTAGGAACTCAGATAAATTTTATGTTATGAAAATGAACAAGACATCAATTACTTTGTAGATACTTGTACACATGACTGTGTAAAAATAACTTTTTGAAGATAAATTTAACAAATTTTTGTTGATAAAATCAATATACTTGTTTCGGAATTGATGCAATTTAAAAGTATGAAATTGTAAGATGACTAAAAGCAGTTGCAATATCTTCTAGTACTATTAAAATTTTGGTCAAAATAAGGTGCTAAAATTGTAATAATTAGATGATTTTGATGGTCACCATCAATCAAGAATTGATTACAAAAATGATGCATTAGCTTTAAGCAAAACATAATACGTTCAACCTTATAAACTATTGCGTCCTTGTCTGTACCCTCTATCTTATGCGTGGTATTATCCTTAACATCATCCTTAGCTCACCACCAATACTTCGATATCATTAAAAGCTTGATGCTCACTGCTGTTAGGGGGGAGAACTTTTAGTTGATGAAGGCATGACCAATGGAGAAGAATCACAGTATAGGTGAACTAGTCATCAGCACAGATAGGAATACTGCTAACCAGGGTTACGAGCATTCACCTGCAATTTTCCAACAGTAAAATGATTGTCTCCTTGATATGGCATGAGCTGATGTACACATGTAGCTTGTGCCCAAGATCAATGATGGGCAGTTGCTTAACCTCAAGCATCAATGTTCAAGTGCTTCCTTGAAATAAAGCATGAATGATTATTATTTTAAAATAGCAATTTTTTCTCGCTCGGCCTTCTATCCATTCATACGGTTCATACATAAATGGACCCTCTCTATCCATGTATGAATCATCTCGGTAACTCTATTTTTTTGTAAGTGGAGGGGCTCTCCCATTTTTACAAATTGCCTTGATCTTGGTGGAATATAATAATCCACGATGATATTATTACAGTCATTATAATCTCCCTGAAAAACATCCATCCATAAACAATGTCCATCTATTAACCCATCATCATCCCACATGCCCAATTATATACATTAATTATCACATATATATCCTTAGCATCCTTCTCATCTCTTCATTCCCCGTGGACCTGCCCTTGGTGATCATTAGCTAGTAAAACTCTTCAAAATATTAAAGTTTATAATTTTTTATTGATTTAGTCAATTAAAACCATAAATTATTACCCCAAATTTGAGCTCACCAGCCATCTAAAATGGACACAAACCTTTTAAGGGAAGTGCCCCAAGCGATTGGGTGACCGGACTTTCACGTCCGCACGGAGTGTGCTCGCAGGCGTGCCGTAGGGCTGTAGTGGGCATAGCACACATCTGCCGTACGTGGGAGTCACACGAGTGGAGGGTGCAGCGGGCGCCTAGATTGGGCATCAGCAACGGCGAACGACGCGCGAATATGATGGTGGCGAGCTGTGGCAGGGCTGTCGAGGCAAGAAGCGATCAGCGTAACCTCTCTATATTTTCCCCCTCTTCCTTCCCTTCTCTCTCCCTCTCCTTCTTCTTCCCTTCCTTCTCCTCTCCTCTCCTTTCCTTCTTGGTGAGACCAGGGGCTTGAATGATAATCTTTCAAACAAAGAAAACCCAAAGTCTGCCGATCTCGGGCACCATCGTGCCCCTTATATAGGGGCACGATGGCCCTTACTTAGGGCAGGAGAGCCCTTAGTAAAGGCACAAGTGCCCTTACTAAAGGGGGGGGATTATGATGGAAATATATGTGGCAAGCCAATCACACATTCCATCTCATTCCATGTTCATTAATAGAACATATTCATTATAGTGCACGTGTGATGTGTATAATGAAGTCCATGAATACATGATCGGACTTGGTGAATTATGATGAGATCGTAATACGGAGATCACTAGTCTTTAAGCATGTGTTCTAAACATTCCTATTCGAAGGATACGCGAGAAGGACATTGAAGTATCTAGATAGAATAATATTATCTAGCCTCACTCATATGATGAGTATTGCTGGTCCTATAGCCATTAGTGTGGAGACACTAAGGATAGATAGTGGGTGCTCCTTAGTGGAAAGAGTTCACTGAATTGATTCGTGCGAATCCCTAAACGGTATTATACCAAACTGTCAATCAGGTCGATTCACGTCACAGTTGTATAAGTGGTCCTTAGACCTAAGACACCAAAGACGTCTTGTGGACAGACGGTTGTACTTTGACTATGGCCAACGAGACTCTAATCATGGGATTCTAAATAGTCTTAGTTCGGGTACATCAAGAATTTCACAAAGACGATTGAGTGGTCAAGATGGGATCATCCACCCTCGATATAAGAGGTGACAACTCAAGGAAGATGATGCAATGAAGTCCTTGGCCAAGGTAGTGAAATATCACAGAAGAGTTCTCTGATGATTTTTTAATGCATCAGTACTAACTCAGAGGACCGATTAGGGTTTGACAGTTGAACATACCCTAAGTCATCCAACGAGGATCAAGTGGATGAGGGATTAAACATACATGACAACGGATGACGAACATGTTCCATGAGTGAGTCGATACACACTACATTGTATCTTCTAGAACACGAGGTGTAGCTTGCCACCCCACGTGTTGGAGTCTCGACTTGTCGATTGGGTTAAATCAATACGACATTAATTAATTCAAATGATGATATAATTAATTAATTTAAAAGGCCAATAAAGGTTATTGGGCCACTAGAGTCGTTAACTAGAGTGATACATGGGCCTAGAGGGTCACACGCAAATGGTCTTTTGGACGTCAAAAGATATACTTAAGTTTTGGGGGTTTTTATGAAAAATACCCACTTAGTATAAATAGGGGCAGGCCCTCAAAGAAATTCACCTAGGCCAGAATTGTTAAGGAGCCTTCCCCTTCTCCCTTCTCCTAACACCCCTCTCCATGCCCGATGCGATCGAAATGACGTAACGACGATGGTAGAGGTAGAACGGGGCTCGTTTACAGGGAGGAGATTCAACGTGCCGAGGATTGCGTGGATACCTCTAGAGGCTTCACACTTGAACAACTTGACTCGTCTCACTTCAGGATCTAAGAAATCATAGATGCGATCCGTGCAAAGGTTCATCATTTCATAGTTTTAATGATGACGTTCGATTTCCGTTCAAGTCTTTTGCTGCGGAATGCTTTGATTTCTTCATCCATATCAAGGCCTCTAGAACCCAACAACTTAATACATAGGACCCCCCTTAATACAAAATTAAAATATCTTTGACACGTATTCGACGACGAGAATGCAAAATCATGAAAACACGACGTGACACATGATGGACACAAACACAACATGATGAAGAACACAAACACATGAACACTATAAAAACTGAACATAAGAAGTACGTGTCGACAAAAATCAAAACGATTGGATACACTGACGTAGGACAACTAAGGAAAAGGTGATTGAGGGGATGGATGGGTTGACGACAGGTATGGGTAATAGGCGGATTATAGGTAGGGATAAAACACTCCACAGAAATTCACGATCGAATTCGGATTTAAAAACTGATGAAAATCTGGTGGTGCAGCTCCGACCCTTTTCGAGGGCGGGAGTACTGTCTTCCCCCACCGCAACGATGCCTAAGCACCGAAATCAATACCCGAATTCACGTCGCAAGGGAATACTCGAGAAGAGGAGAGAAGAGATAGAATCTCAAACCAAATCTAAATCTGACGGCGGTGGAAACTTCTCAGGAAAACACTGAACGAGGAACACTTTGACACCAAAGAGTTCAGGCGTACCTCGGCACCGTAGTGCGTGAAGAGGTTGCGGGCAATTCTGATCGTGACGAAGCTGGGCGAATCCGGGCGTTGAGCGGCCCACTGGACGAGGACGAGGCTGGACGTTCCGGGCGTTGAACGCCCTGGTTGAGTGCGGTTGTCGTGGGCGCAACGTCAAGCGTGGGCGAACACCCGAGCGCGCGAAGCGCGCGAAGGCTGCGTGGAGCGCACGGAGCGCGTGGCACAGCGCGCGCATGCGCTGAGCGCGCGGAGCGCCGGCGCGTCTTGGCGCAAACGGCGGCGTCCGGACAGGGCAGCCGGATCGGCCTCGGGCGGCCCTGGCGAAGGCTGCCTGGCGGCGCGGCGGCGTGGCGAGTGGCGCGCAGGCGGCTCGAGCGCGCACGGTGTCGCGGCGGCGCGTGGAATGCGCGGGCGGCGCGGGCAGCCTGGGTGGCCCCTTGGCGGGCTACCTGGGCAGCCTTGGGCGAGAGAGAGAGGGTGAGAGGGAGAAAAAAAGAGAGAGAGAGAAAGAGAGAGAATGGAGAGGAGACAGGAGGCCGACGTCGCGAGGCGGCGGTGCCAGCGGCGGCGGCAGCGGCGGCGGCGGCGGCGATGAAGGCTAGGGTTAAGAGGGACAGGGGAGGCTAGGCAGTCCTCCAAGAAGAGTTAAAAAAACTCAATTCTTGAAATAATGACTGCCTGATGTTTCTTGAAAACAATGGCCTATATATAGGCCTTGGAGGAAAGAGAAAATGACGAGAAAATAAAGACGAGAAAATAAAGACGTGCGCCGTGTCACGCCAAAAGGCATTTGTGGATCTGCCTCTAGAGTCGTGTCATGACGCGCATAGGGACGTGCGTGGGTGGAGACGTGCTTGTCGACGGTTGTGGCATGTTGACTTTGGTTGACTCCGGTTGACCGTGGTCCATAGCGGGCGTGTTGACTCGTGTTGACCGAGGTGACGCGTTCGGTGTTGAAGTGTTGGCGTCCTCGCCATCATACACAGACGTGCTTTACCCTGGGTATTTGAACCTGAGTGTTTCACCTTCGCTTTGGTGTGTCGGTTGGGCTGAACGCAAACCAGCGGGGCTGTCGATGACAACAATGGTGGCTCTGAAGACATCTCCGGTGGAACGGGTTGGCGTGCTCCATCAAAAGCCTTCTCAAGGAGTTGAAATTTTCAAGAAAAATAAATTATCAGTTCCCATCCCTCATAAAACAAGACTGGGTTTTTTAGTCTCGTTTGATACCAGTGTGTTGATCATTTCTCTCTTCTTGATTCTGCCAACCTGTATGGCATAATTGGTATTCTATCTTGCATAATGTTGCATATGAATGTTCTCCATGCAGCCATTAAATTGTAGCATTGGACATGTTTCATGTGAATTGATTTTGTCCCACAAATGTGGAGTACCTCAAGGCCACACATGCATTTAGGCACATTTTTCCACTACCTATGCTAGTTTCATTTATTCCATATTATAAAATTCGAAAGGGCTAAGAAGGGGTTGATTTTATGTATGTAAAATTCATAGGAACTACTTAAATAATGTGTACTAAGTGTCATTTGACTCAACTTCCAAAGACAATTGTATGAGTCAGGTGTGTGAGACAGAACCCCTTGTTGTATTTTTTAAAAATGAACAAATTTCCCACTGACTGTTCAGGAAAACACTTAATATTTAAAATACTAGCATGATTAAATACATTATAGGAACCTACCATCAATTATGCATGGAAAAATCAAAACTTGGATTAAGGGCACCTATGAAAATGCTTGAAACCCCATCCACCATTGTAATAAGTTAAACTTTATTAAAAAGAGCATGATTACAAAGAGGAGTAAAAGAAAAGAAAAATGAATAAGAACGAAAGGAGGAAAAAGGAGGAAAAAGGAGGAAATGAAGGAAGAAGGAGATGAGGAAGATATGAAAAAAACAAGCCTTTTAGAACAATAAAAAACAAAAAGAAGAACCAAAAGAAGAAGAAAATAATAAAAATAATAATGATTGAACAAGAATAATAAGATAAAAATAAAACGCAAAAAGAATAAGATAGAAGAGGAAGAGGAAGAATAATATAAACAAGAAATATAAGGAAGCAGAGAAAGGGAAGGAGATGAACAGGATGAAGAAAAAAAGGAGCATCATAGAAGAAGAAAAAGGAAAGAGAAGAATAAGAAAAAGAAAGAAATATGACAAGAAGGAAAATAAAAGAACAATAATAAGAGGAATAATAATACAAAAAAGAAGAATAAAAAAGAAGAAGAGGATGAAGAAGAATGGAAAGAAGAAAATTAATAAAATGAAGTAATGAAGAGGAAGGAAATGAGGAACACGCGGAAGAAAAACATGAAGCATTTTAGAACAAGAAGAATCAGGAGAAATAAAGGAAGAAGAACACAAAGGAGAAAAAATAAAAGAAGGATAGAAGGATAAAGAAGATATTGTACGAAGGGAACTCCATACTTAAGGTTGATGGTACAAGCGTCACTTGTGTTGACTGGAAGTCAAAGAAGAAGAAGAGATTTCAGACAGTCACTCTTTCCATGTCAGGTAACGCAAGAGAAGATGAATAGGTGACAAACGTCTACGAATAAAGAAACGACGGACGGACGCAGGAGGAGGAGTTGGAAGCGAAGACTGAGTGGGGAAGATCCTTCCCCATCAGGGCCGATGGAGTGATTCGCCTCGTCCAGAGTTCTTATCTATTTCCATCGCATTTCCCTTATTCTGTTATCAGAAACTTTATTTGGTGTGTTATTTCCAGAGAATCTGAGTGAACAGTCTTGTTATTTCAAGGAATATTGCATCTTCACTTTGTCTTCTCATCGGACAACTCCTGGGATCATATCAACTAGTATTAGAGCCGGCATTACTCCTTCGAGCTAAAGTACACTCGACAACGAGGTAGAGATACTTCTCTAAACCTCATTCAGCAAACAATCTATGGAAGGTGAGGTCAGTACGATTGAATTCCAAAAGCGTACCAATCATGTTTTGGAACACATTATGGAGCAATTGGCAGATTTCAAGCTATGACCGAAATGAAGAGACTACCTTCCCAGCCAGCATGCCCCAATCCAGAGGTCAGACCACCGTGAGATCCGCCAAAATATTGACACCATTGTCCCAGGTTAACTTCAGATTCCATTTTTAAGCGTGGTGATTTACTGTTATTTTAAGGAGAAAACCGAGAAAGATGGATCAAACGGGTTGAACGTTTCTTTCGCCTGCACCCCATTTCGGACGAGGAAAAAATGCACTTATTATCTCTACATCTGGATGGCGCGGCCCATGGTTGGTTTGAATACGCAGCGCAGGAATTCAGCCTGAAGAGTTGGGAAGATTTTAAGGATCATTTCACAAGTAGATATAGCATTTCATCACATCAACTCTATAGAGCTTTATTTGAAGTTAAGCAACTGAGATTTGTTACAAAATACAGAGCTGATTTTGAGCATCTCATTGCACAAATTTCAAACCTCTCAAGGGAGGTAAAGGAGCATGCATATCTGAGGGGATTGAAAGAAGAAATTTGTTGTGAAGTACTGAAGGCAAAACCTTATGGACCAAAAGAAATAATGGACCTCGCTCTTTAAGCAGAGCTAGATCTTGGTGTGCTTTATGTGGCTTGGCAAAATAATCCGTCGTATCGGAATATGTCACCTGCTACAAACCTAGGTAAAAGGACTACATCTTTGGCTGCCCCAATAAGCCCGTGGTCTATTAGTAGACAGCCCCCACAGTGCCGAGCTCCCAATCAAACCGCTATTCAGCCTCAACTTACAGAGCGCACTGGGAGGCGGCGAAATTTAAAAATCACAGAGGCATAATTTCAGAACTGACGAGACAAAGCACTATGCTTCTACTGCAATGATAAATTTGCTCTGGGCCAAGAAGAATTTAAAATCAATTATTATTTCACTTTTCAGAATCTACGTCTGCGAACGGCCTTGTAAAATTGTGGGTTAGTACAAAGGGCAGAGAGGTTGGAGTGTTGATTGACGGTGGGTTAACTCATAATTTTATTAGCTCAGAAATGGTTTCAGCACTGTCTATTCCAGTATTCCAAGGGACATCCTTTGATATACTGATGTCAAATGGGGTTCTCCAACATTCAATGTGTATTTGTTTGAACCTCCCTATTTACATGCAAGGTCTGTCGGTGGTTCAAGATCTTATACCGATTCCCTTACATCAATCAACACTCCAACCTTAAGGTTCTATGTAATGGCAAGATTTACTTACTTAGTGCAGATCCAGACTTATTACCTCGAGGAGTTTTGTCCACTCTTTCAACACAAGAATTCATAAGGAGTAAACGTCAATTTAGAGAGCTTCATGAAGCATGCACTCCACGTACACCTTGGGTATCTACTATCCAACTCACTTATCCTTTCGATCAGTTTCATGTCTTATATCCAAGTTTTTTCAATCAACATGATTCTTTTCCCTCAAGCCGCAACTGTGATCATCAAATCCATCTCATTCTGAACTCCAAGCAGGTTAACATCCGCCCTTTTCGCTATTCCCATCTGCACAAAAATGAGTTAGAAAAAGTAATCTAGGAGCTTATCGATTCAAAATTAATCCGACCATCTACCAGTCCTTTCAAGTCCGGCATTGATGATTAAAATGAAAGACGGAGGATGTAGAATGTGCATAGATTGTCAACCATTAAACAAAATTAAGTGCCTAACCGATACCCTATCCCCATCGCGGATGAGCTGATGGAAGAATTGCATGGGTCAACTATTTTAACAAAGCTGGATTTGAAGTCAGGGTATTATCAAATCCATATGTTCTAGAAAGATACACATAAAACAGAATTCAAAACACATCAAGGTCACTATGAGTTCCCAGCCATGCCATTTGGATTGACAAATGCACCCGCAACTTTCCAAGCTTTAATGAATTCCCTTTTTAGGCTGTATATGAGAAAGTTTGTGCTGGTCCTTTTTGATGATATCTTAGTTTAAAGCCAAACACTACCAAAATATGAATGTCATAATCATTCAGTTTTTATGGTCCTCCAATCCAACCACCTTTGGGTCAACCAATCAAACTATCAGCCAGCACAAGACAAAATTGACTACTTGGGTCATTACATACCTAAACACGAAGTGTCAACTGATATCAACAAAATAAAGGCGGTGTGTAGGTGCAGGCGCATTCGATGCCGGTGTGTTGTCGTGGTCATCATCAGGACAGTTCTGAAGTTGGTGTTGACGATGATTCATGACGTGTGACGTCTCGTGTGAAGGTGGAGGCGCGTCCGATGCCGGTGCGTTGTCATGGTCGCCATTAGGACAGTTCTGAAGTTGGGGTTGACGACGAGTCATGACGTGGTACGTCTCATGTGAAGGCTGAGGTGCGTCCGATGCCAGTGCGTCATCGTGGTCACCATCAATTTCCCTGGGGTCAGAAGAACTCGACCCCGCCGAGTTGCTGCCAGGGATCTCTAGTGGGACCAACAGGTCTGGGCAAAGGTGAGCCAAGTCCTCTTCAGCGATCGACGTGTCATCCGTTGAAGGTTTGCCCTGCCAATGAATAAGAAACTTCTGCACCGTCCCACCCTCGGTGAAGGTGATTACCTCATCCAGTATAGCCTCAATGTTTTCATGCTAGTCGAAAGGTAAAGAAGGAGGAGCGGACAAGTCAAACTCACTCACCGAAAAGCCCATGGGTAGGGAGAGGTCATTAGATGAGAGAGGTGGGGCTTTATATTCGACCAAATCCGAAATATTGAAAGTGGTGCTTATCCCCCATGTAGAGGGTATATCGACGACATAGACATTTTCCCAACTCGCTTGAGGATCGGGAACGGCCTGGCGCTACGATCGTGAAGCTTGGTAGCCCACTTGGGAGAAAATCTCTCCGGCCTTACCCTCACGATCACCATGTCACCTTCATTAAACTTGCGAAAACAACGGTGTAAATCTGCGGTCTGTTTGTATGATGCGTTGCTACTCGTCATGCACTGATGAATGAACTCATGCAGACTTCTAATATGATTTGCAAATGACTGACCATCGTCTGAGACTCTAGCATGCGGCAACATGGGTATTAAATTGGTAGGTTTTCGAGGTGGGTGACCATGAACAATTTTGAAAGGACTCATACTAGTGGTACAATTTACAGATGCATTGTAGGAAAATTTGACGCGTGGAATGACAATGTCCAAAGAATTGAGGTTAGCCCCAACCAATGATCGTAATTGATTGCCTAGGCTTCTATTAATGACCTATGTTTGACCGTCAATTTGGGGATGAAAAGCAGTTGAAAATTTGAGCTTAATTCCTAAGAGGTGCCAAAGGGTCTTCCAAAAATAGCTAGTGAATCTGACATCTATGTCCGATACTACACACTTTGGAAGACCATGCAGGTGGACCACTTCATTAAAATAGATTTGGGCCACACGTGAAGCGTCAGAAGTTTTGGAACAAGCAATAAAATGGGCCATTTTTGAAAAGTGATCGACAAATACCATTATGGAATCATGATGTTATGAGTGTGGGGGAGTCCTAGAACAAAGTTGATGCTCACGTCATCCTAAGGTTTATGAGGGACCGGAAGGAGAGTATATAGACCCGTATTCTGTTTGACCTGTTTAGCGAGAGCACACACACAACATTGAGATACAATCTTTACTACATCTCGTTTTAGGGAAGGCCAATAGAATTTTTGCTCAACGGATGTAACCATCTTATCTCGCCCAAAGTGACCACTTAAGCCTCCGGCATGTATCGCCCCAACAAGAAAATTTCTAAGTGAATTTTGTGGGATGCATGGCCGATGTCGTAGAAAAGGAATTCATTAATGTAGTCCTTGGTCTTCGGATTAGGGCCTTTTCCCAAGGACTGGATGCTAGGCGCAAAGTCTGGACAATCTATGTAGAGATCCCTTATTTGATCAAAGCCAATCACCTCAACTTTCATGACATTCAAAAGGTGGATTCGTCTACTTAATGCATCAGCTACTCTATTCTCGACGCCTCTCCTATGTTTTAGGACAAAGGTATATGATTGAATGTACTCAACCCATCGAGCATGCCTAGGATTTAACTTCTGCTGGGAATGAAAATACTTCAATACCTCATGATCGGAATAAAGAACAAACTCCTTAGAAAGTAAATAGTGGTGCCAGTGACGTAGGGATTGAACTATGGCATAAAATTTCTTATAATAGGTAGAATATTTGACTTGGCTTCATTCAACTTCTCACTAAAAAATGCAATGGGATGATTCTCTTGACTCAAAACTCCTCCAATTCCTAACCCGGATGCATCACAAAAAGCAATCTCAAATACTTTCCTAAAATCTGGTAAGCGGAGGATTGAAGCTTGTGTCATCTTAATCTTTATATCCTCAAAGGATTTCTGTGCTATTGTAGTCCACTCAAAATGGCTACCCTTTAGGCATTCAGTCATGGGTGCCATAATTGTACTAAAGTTTGAAATGAAGCGACGATAGAAAGTCGCTAAACCATAGAAACTATGAATATCATGGACACTTCTAGGAGTATGACATTGGGTTATGGCATCTATTTTAGCAGGGTCTACTGAAACACCTTATGCAGATAAGATAAATCCAAGGAATGAGACATGATCAACAAGGAATGAACATGTCTTTGGGAGGGCATATAATTGTTCGAACTTCAAGACTTCACATACTAGGCGTAGGTGATGGACATGATCGTTCCTAGATTTACTATAAATGAGTATATCATCAAAGTAAACAACAACAGTCCCCTATGAATGGTCTAAGGATATGGTTCATCAGTCTTTGAAAAGTACAAGGAGCATTCAACAATCCAAAAGGCATGACCTTCCACTCATATAAGCCATCCTTGATTTTAAAAGCAGTTTTTCACTCATCTCCAGGACGGATTCGAACTTGATGATAACCACTCTTTAGATCAATTTTCGAGAAAATCACTGAACCATTCATCATATCGAACATATCATGAATGCGAGGGATTGGAAATCTGTACTTAACGGTGATGTTATTAATGGCTCTACTATCAATACACATGTGCCAACTCCCATCCTTCTTGGGAGCTAATAGTGCAGGGACTGCGCATGTGCTAAGGTTCTCCTGAATAAATCCCTTATCCAATAGTTCTTGTACTTGCCATTGAAGCTCCTTATATTGTGTGGGATCCATACTATAGTGAGGAAGATTTGGCAAGGATAAATCGGGAATAAAATCAATGGCATCTAGTGTTGGGTGGGATAAAACAGACCACAAATCACACTATCGAATCTGAAGATTTCAATCTAGTGAGAATAGTGATGCTGCAGCCCCTTTCCTCGTCGAGGGCGAGAGTACTGTCTTATAACCATCGCGGTGAAAACAAAGCAAAAAGATCAATAAATTCGAACGGGTGATCGCTAGAAGATTCAAAGGCCTATTCAACTAGTTGCTTAAAGAGTCAAAATCCCAAACTAATCTGACGGCGGTGGACAAATAATCGAAGAACACTGGATGAAGAACACTAACACCAAAGATGGTAGAAAGTACCTCAGCACTAGGGCAGTGCGTCGTGGTGGTGTGGGTAATTCTCGATGCGTCGTTGGGGGGGTGAGTGAACGGTAAACGAGGTGCGTTGTTCTAGGATGTAGAACCTGAAGGTCTGGATGCTGATTTCAGGAGTCGTGTGGGCAGACAGCTGTGCGCGGCTGCCGCGTGGGTGGGCGGCTGGCGTACGCGTGTGGGCGTGAGAGACTGGCAGACCAGGTGGACAACCATGCGCACGGCGGCGTGGGAGTGGTGTTCGTGTGCACGGCGGCACGTGCAGGCAGCCATGCGCGCGTGGCACTGGCGGGCAGCCGTGCGAGCGTGCGGCACCGGTAGGGGGCCGTGCGCGCGGCGGAGTGGTAGGCGGCCGTGCGCTCGACGAAGCAGGAGGGCGCTAGTGCGCTCGGCGGCGTTGGAGGATGTCTGTGCGCGTGGCGGCGCATGCTGACGTCTGTGCGTGCGGCAGCGGGGGCCAACGGCCTTGCGCACGCGCGGTGCTGGCAGGCGATCGTGCGCGCGGCGGTGCAGGAGGGCGCGCGGGGCTTGAACGGCAGCAGGCATGCGTGGGCACAGCCAGCTGGCAAAGAGGCGTAGGCCCGACACGCAGCGGGCAGGTAAAATGTGGCCTTCACTTGACGGCGGTTGTAGCGGTAAGCGGTGGCAGCGACGGCTCAGAAGGGAAGAGAGTTAGGCCAAACTTCCTCAGGAAGGAAGAAACTTCAATTCTTAAGAAAAATTCACCATGTGTTTCTCACAACATTGGCCTTGGAGAAAAGGGAAAATAAGTTAACCGTCGAGTCAACGTTGGCGACATGTCGACTTGTCACGTCAAAGGACAGTTCTGAAGTTGTCGTTGACGATATGTCATGACACGGGACGACTCATGTGTAGGTGCAGTCGTCCGATGCCGGTGTGTCGTCGTGGTCTCCATAAGGACAGTTCTGAAGTTGGTGTCGACGACGATTCATGACGCGGGACGTCTCGTGTGAAGGTGGAGGCACGTCCGATGCCGGTGCATTGTCATGGTTGCCATCAGGACAGTTCTGAAGTTGGTGTTGATGACGAGTCATGATGTTGGACGTCTCGTTTGAAGGTAGAGGCGTGTCAGATGCTAGTGCGTTGTTGTCGTCGCCATCAGTTATTGAAAAAGAACGCCTTTGCTTGGAATGCTGAAGCGACAAATGCCTTCCACGAGTCAAAAAGGGCACTCTCCACTAAGCCAATCTTAAAATTGCCAGCTCTTAAAAGGAGACAGAAAAAAATGAATAAAAGAGGAAAAAATAAGAACAGATTGAAGAGGAAGAAGATGGTTAAAAGAAGAAGATGGTTAAAAAATTAAATACTTGAATAGAAAAGTCTCCATCGTTGAACAATAATAATGAGAAAAAAACAAGGAATAAGAAGAAGAATATGAAAATTGAAAAATCGGACGAAGAATTATCCGTTGATCAAGAAGAATATTGGGAATAGGAGGAAGAAGAAGAATAAGAAGAAGAGAAATAAAACTCATGAAAAATTAAATAACTGAATTAAGTGTTCTCCATCGATCATTAAGAAGAACGAGAACTAAAAAGAATAATTTTAACTATTTTTTTTGAAAAACTGAATTAAATAATGAGTTTTAAAAAAAAAAGTTAAATAATGAGGTTCCTTCGGGGACATCCGATAAAATTGGAACGATACAGAGAATTAAATAAGGGGGAATACTACCAAACATCATGAACTCACGTTTTTGTCAGCCCGGCAGCACGAACTTTCAGTCTTGTTCAAAAAATAGCACGGGCCAATAAGAAGACGCGAAGTGGCGTCTTCTTTTTTTTTGTTGTCAGCGATGGTCAACTGCTGACGTGGTAGCCACCGTGGCAGCCAGGTGGACTCCACGATGGCATCCACGTCAGCAGCCGTCGCCGACGCGGCCCGTCTCTGTTCGCCGACGCCACCTGTCTTCGGCCGTCGACGCAGCCTGTCTCCGACCGCTGCCGACGCTGCCCGTCTCCGGCCACCACCGACGCCCCCCGTCTTCGGCCGCCACCGACGCCGCCCGTCTCCGGCCGTCTCTCTCTCTCTCTATCTCTATCTATCCATCTGTTTCTATCTCTTTCTCTCTCTCTCTCTATACATGTCTCTGTATCTCTGTATCTCTCTCTCCTTGCAGATATAAATAGCATGTGAACATCCCATCAAACCTATTTGCGCCATTTTTCTCCCCTCTCAACGCCGCAACATCGTTCTCTCTCTTGAATATCGATTTTCACTCCTTCCTCAACGCCGAATCATCTTTCATCACGTTTGATTTGTCGCAGCACGGTGGCCTCCCCATGTATTTCTCTCTTTATATTCCTTTCTTTTGATAATGGCGTCGACAAATGTCAAACCGCAGAGAAGAAGGACGCGCTCCTCCCGCGGTGAAGAAGGACCACCCATCATCAGAAACTGAGAAGAATAGATACCTGCTCCTCCCGCGGTGCAAACTCGTCGTGCTTGAGATCAGGTCTCAAGTAATTGATCATTGAGTAGATGCCGGCAGCTCTTACCGCATCTCTTCAATCATGTAAATAATCCAGTCAACTTCATTCAGAGAAGGTAAAGTGAGCTCTATTTTGAATATGTTTTCACTATACATTAGATGTCATCTATGCATGACAAATGTCAGGACTAGCTGGAACAACGGTGGACAAGTAAATGACGAGACAATGTACAGTCGTGATAATTATTCAATATTTTTTCTTCTGATCATTGAGTCATTCCAAATGATGGTGTGATACTTCATGAGAACTTATTTTTGATATTTGCATTTGCCCCAAGTAGCCCATTTTAGTTAATTTTATTATCCAAAGATGATGTATTATTGGTGTCTTCTATGATAGTTTTCATCCTTCAACTCATGTTTTGAAAATATCTACACTGTTTGAACACTTTTCAGTCATCATGAGAATTACTTGTCGGGTTTCATGACCAGGATCAATAATTCAAAGATGATTTGCACATAGTAATGAAAAAAATTGAATAACATAGTAAAATTAAAATGAAAACCATCAATAATCAAATCACCTTGAGAAAAATAAAATTTAGTCATCGGCACATCAAACCGCTCATATAAAGATTATGTCATCGGTTATCATGTGGATAATCTCTCAGTCATGTGACATTCCTAGGATATAGTAAACTATCAAACACTAATCAATTATCCTAACTATTGCAGATGTTTTCAGGAAATTGTCAAAAACACATTTATTGGTATTTACACCCCATTGCCTTCCATGAGTTGTCAAAAATACATTTTTTCGATATCGACATTTTAGATTTCCATATTTGGACATCGAGATCGATATTTTGGTGCAGGCCATAAGAATCCTCCTGTGTCGTGCACCTCTAAGATATTCAGCCAAAGCAAAGGAGAATGTAAGTATCCTATTCATAACTAAATTTCCTGTGTATAATGAATTGAATTATTTTTTTGTATCCGTTTGTCCAATAGGGCTGATGACCGAAGTATTGTTTTTGGTTCGGATTCAAGCGATGTGTGCTCAAGTGATCCCGATGGATATTCAAGCAAAGAATGGAATGAAGAATTTGTTGACGGGCAGAGGAGTAGAAGAGAAGAACGTCAAGAAGAGTTATATGGTGATGACGAGGGTGAAAATATTTTTGCCACACACAGCGGTACAAGATATGATCCTGGGTGCCCCATCGATAATATTACAATTCAATTGGGCATGACATTCGAATCAGGTTCACAATTTAAAGCAGCCGTGAAGAACTACGCCATATGCAATGGGTTCAATGTTAGGTTTCAGAGGTCTACTGAGAATATAGTGGAAGTTGTATGCTAGGAACATTGTCCATGGAGGATATATGCTAGTTGGGGTCCTACGAGGGAGGCCTTTGTCATAAAGTCAGTAAATGATGAACATAGGTGCAATAGGGCTCCCACAAATATACAAGTCGATTATCATTGGATCGCAGAACACTTCTTAGAGACTATTCGAAGGGATATGAATTATAAGGTAGTAGATATGGTGCGAGAATTGCACGAAGAGTATGGAATCATAGTTTCACGAGGCACCTGTTATAATGCAAGGTCATGGGCGCGCAAGATGCTTCAAGGTTCTTTGAATGAGCATTATCACATGCTACCCTGCTATGTGGCCGAGTTACAAAAAGTGAATATGAATAGTACTTTCCAGTTGGAGGTGGAGCACGACATTCATAATTCTTTGGCTAGGTTTAACAGACTCTATATTTGCTTAGAATCTCTAGCAAGGGGGTTCCTTGAGGGTTGTAGACCAGTGATTGGGTTGGATGGTTGTTTTTTGAAAACCAAATTGAAAGGGCAGTTGTTGAGCGCCGTGGGAAGGGATGGGAATAACCAGATGTTCCCTATTGCTTGGGTGGTGGTAGAAGGGGAAAATCAAGCTTCTTGGACTTGGTTTATCAGCCTGCTAATGACTGATTTAGGAATTGTAGATGGCTACGGTTGGACAATTATAAGTGATCAGCAAAAGGTATTTAATTGTCTCGTTTGCCGTATTCTACTTACTTTAAGACTTACTTGATTAAGGTGGAACCAATGTTGTGCACTAATACCTTGATACGCGTTGACATTTCTCAGGGTCTCGAGAATGCAGTGGCAGGTTTGTTACCGAATGCAGAGCAGAGGAATTGCGCAAGACATATTTATGCAAATTGGAGGAAGAAGCGACATTCCTCTGACATCTTGAGGAACCTATTTTGGAAGGCAGTGAAGTGCACAACCCGTGAAGGATTTCAGAGGGTCATCGGACAAATGAAGACATTGAAAGTAGAAGCCGTGTAAGATCTTGTAGAGGTAGGCGTACAAAAGTTTTGCAGGACTTTTATTTCTAACAAGCCGAAATGTGAGGTTATTGATAACAATATGTCTGAGTGTTTCAATAGCTTCATCTTGCCGAGTAGGTCTAAACCTACCATCGACATGTTGGAATACATTAGAACGGCAATCATGGAACGTATAGTTAAGAACAGGGAGTTATTCTCTGAGAGTGTTGATTCCTTATGCCCTCAGATAAGACGGGCACTCGAAGATAATAAACACAATTGTAGGGCATGCTGTGTTATCCATGCAGGCCATCTTAAATTTGAGGTTAGCACACACGGAGAGGGATTCGTGGTTAACCTGCGTGCCCAACACTGTACCTGTAGATATTGGGCTATCGCGGGCATTCCATGCCCGCATTCTATTGCCTGCATTCACTTTATCTGGGCGGGCCCTGCTAATTACGTGAACGAATGGTTGAAGAGGGATTCATACCAGCTAGCTTATAGTTATGGTATCCCGCCGATGAATGGGAAAAACCTGTGGGGGGAAAATGAGGGAAGCTACCGCTTACCCCCATTGGCGAAGAAACAACCGGGAAGGCCGAAGCATAGAAGAAGAACTGACGTTAGTGAGGCAGGTCTTAGTGGTCTAAGATTGACCAAGAAAGGCGTG
>NC_135836.1:16677980-16687980 GCF_029677425.1 Wolffia australiana | reverse complement strand
CTATTTTTATCTGCGAGGAGAGAGACGGGCGGCATCGGCGGCGGCCGGAGACAGTGTCGTCGGCGGCCGGAGACGGTGTCATCGGCGGACGGAGACAAGCGGCGTTGGCGGCGGCTGGAGAAGGGCCGCGTCGACGGCCGGAGATGGGGGGCGTTGGCGGCGGCTGCTGATGTGGATGCCACCGTGGAGTCCACCTGGCTGCCACAGTGGCTACCACGTCAGCAGTTGACCATCGCTGACAAAAAAAAAAAGTAGATGCCACTTGGCGTCTTCTTATTGGCCCGCGCTATTTTTTGAACAAGACTTAAAGTTCGTGCTGCTGGGCTGACAAAAACGTGAGTTCATGATGTTTGGTAGTATTCCCCCATTAAATAATAAGAATTATCTATCGTTCATTCTAGTGAATGAAAGTATCAACCAATTCTGATGACAGAATTCAACGAAAAAGAAGAATAATAAAAACAAAAAGAAGCAGGCTTACAGCTGACAATAGAATCTTCGGAAAATAAAAGCAGAAATGTCATGTCTGGATGAGGTTTCGTCGGAGGAAAGGATGGAATGGCAACAGGAAGGTAAGGCCACGACGGGAATGTGTTGGGGTGTGTCAGCCCCCCCATTAAGAGAATGTGAAGGGGGGGGGGCCTTGACTAGTCAAAGCCCCAATAATGGAGGGGGGAGTTGAAAAGGCTTAACCCCCCTCCCCTTGTCTCTTTGTGGGAATATGAAGAGGCTTGTTTGGGGAATATGAAAAGGCTCATGGCTTTTCATATTCCAGACCTTTCACATTCCCTGAAACTGTAATTGTCCCTCTATATATAGAGGGCAAACCTATTCTCAAAGGCAATGCATATGAGTTTTCTGTTCATTCTTCTTGTCTCCTCCTCTCTTCTCCTCTCTCTCTACCTTGGTTTGTCTTCATCACTCTTTGGTGGTCACTCCCTTGGCTTGGGAGTTCAAGGAGTTGCTCTGCAGCACCACATGAGAAGTCGTTGCCCTGCACCTAGAGCCTTGCACGTTGACGTCACGCTGGTGACGTAAAGAGGTTCTTGTTATCTGTCTCTATTTGCCGACCTATCTTGTCCGAGTTGATTCCGCATTTCACCGTGGCATCTTGGGTCGTTTTCTCTTCAACGAGTTCCAACAGAATGAATGCGAATTTGCAATTAATCAGTCGGAAAGAAGGCTATTTTTCGTCGATGGAACCTCATTCAATCTTAACCCACCCAAAACTTCAAACTCCCCAATGGACCCATCCCCATATTGAGAAAAAACCCCACAATTTCGACCCATAATCCCGCGAAAATTCTCTCAAACAAACGGAAGAACACGTCGAGAAATCGGAGTTCTTCGTCATTTTCGCAAGGAGCGAAGAGGAAAAAAGAAGACTGTTATCTTCGTCAAGTGGTGCTTTTCCTCGAACCAGCAAAGCCTCGTGCTCGAATCTTTCATCTCCCTCTCGATAAAGAAGAGCCTCCCCTTGAAACGTTTTTAATAAATCGCAGCAAGAGCCGATCTCTTCAACACGATCGTGGAAGAAATAACACGGGAGAAGAGCCAGCGGTATTTATAAAGCAACCAGCGAGCCCACAAAGGGAAGGTTCTTCTCGTTATATACACGATAGAACGAGGAAATTGGCGGTAAGATGGGAACGTTATCGTCGTTAACTTAATATCAGTATCATATTTGGGCGAGTAGGGAGAAATTGGACGACCCGGATGAGTCGGAGAAGCCGCGGACGGAGATCTGCGCTTTCTCTTCGCCGGTGGGCTCGCCGTCGAGGAAGACGACGACAACGGTGATATCGTCATGGAAGAAGCGCCTCGCTTCCTTCTTAACCTTCTTCACGTCCTCGTACCTCGCCTTCCTCTTCCTCGCCGCCCTCTCCAGCGCCCTCCTCGCCAGCCTCCTCGCTATCCCCTGCAAACCCCTCTCACAGAAAGGAAGCAGTTACGTAGACATATGGAGAGAGAGACAGATAGACAGAACGAGATTATATATATATATATATGGAGAGAGAGAGAGAGATATAGATAGATAGATAGATCTAGAGAGAGAGAGATAGATAGAAGTATAAACTATTGAGAGAATAGCTAAATAGATAGATATATAGAGGGATACACAGATGGATAGATAATTCAGAGGGATAGCTAAATAGAGAGATAGACAGAGAGGTAGAGGCATAGATAGATGGATAGATAATAGAGAGATGGGTAGTTGGATAGATAATAGAGATACATAGATGGATAGACAGTTGAGAGAGATAAGTAGTTGGATAGATAATTCAGAGGGATAGCTAAATAGAGAGATCGACAGAGAGATAGAGGCATAGATAGATGGATAGATAATAGAGAGATGGGTAGTTGGATAGATAATAGAGATATGGGTAGTTGGCTAGATAATAGAGATAGATGGATAGACAGTAGAGAGAGATAGGTAGTTGGATAGATAATAGAGATAGATATATAGATGAATAGGTAACAGTGAGAGATAGAATATGATAGATAGATAATAGATAGAGATATCCAAAGATGATAGATAGAGAGATAATAGATAGAGATATCCAAAGATGATAGATAGATAGAGAGAGAAATAGGGATAGCGACAGATATAGAGATAGGGATAGCGACAGATATAGAGATAGGGATAGCGACAGATATAGAGATAGGGATAGAGATAGAGATAGAGGTTAAGATAGATAGACATAGAGAGAGAGAGATAGCTAGATAGATAGAGATAAAGAGACAGCTAGATAAATAGATATATATATCTCTATATCTATATAGATAGCGCGAGCAGGAGTGAGAGCGGGCTAGGCGGTACCCCGAAAGAGAGATTGCGCGAGCGAAGGAAAGAGAAACAAAGAGATAAAGGGGGAGAGAGAGGGAGAAATAGGGAGAGAGAAGGAGAAATAGGGGGAGAGAGAGAGAGAGAAAGAGAGAGAAAGACACAGGGAGAGAGAGAGATAGAGACAGAGAGAGAGAGATAGAGAGAGAAATAGATAGAGAGAGATAGAGAGAGAGAGAGAGAGCGAGAGGGAGAGAGGCGTGGTTACCGATCTGGGGTGGCTGTGAACCATTTCGGCTGCCTCCTGGTTGGTGACGTGTTCCCAGAGGCCGTCGGAGGCGAAGATCAAAAACTTGTCTTGCGGGCTGAGCACCTTCGTCGAGATCGACGGCTCCGCCGATATCACCGGCCGCCGCAGCGGCTCCGGCAGCCTGAACCGATGGTACGCCGGGTCCATCCTGAACTCCCCTCTCTTCAAATACGCGTCCCCTATCGATCTCGACACCTTCCATTCCCCAAACCACATTATATATCCGTCAATATTCACTGCTCTATAATCTATACCTGCTATCAAAAGGTGCAATAGCTAGATAGATATGGAGAGAGAGATGTAGAGATAGTAACAGATGGACAGATATATTGTTAGATAGATTGATATACATGTAGAGAGATGGATAGATAGAGATAGAGAGAGTGATAGATAGATATAGAAAGAGATTGATATATGTACAGAGAGAGATAGATAAAGAGAGAGTTATAATAGACATATAGAGAGAGTAATAGATAGATAGATATAGAAAGAGATCGATATATACAGAGAGAGAGTAATAATAACATATATATAGAGTAATAGATAGACAGATATAGAAAGAGATTGATATGTATATATACTGAGAGATATATATAGATAAAGAGAGAAGAGTAATAGATAAATAGAGAGAGGGAGGGAGAGAGGGACAGAGAGAGAGAGAGAAACAGAGAGACGGAGAGACAGAACGATAGAGAGAGACAGAGAGACGGAGGAGAGAGGGAGAGAGAGAGAGAGAGAGATAAAGAGACAGAGACGGAGAGACAGAGAGAGAGATAGAGACAGAGAGACGGAGACACAGAGAGAGAGATAGAGACAGAGAGACAGAGACGGAGAGACGGAGAGACAGAGACAGAGACGGAGAGAGGAGAGACAGAGAGACGGAGACACAGAGAGAGAGATAGAGACAGAGAGACAGAGACGGAGAGACAGAGACAGAGACAGAGACGGAGAGAGGAGAGACAGAGAGACGGAGAAACGAAGAGACGGAGAGATAGAGAGACGGAGAGACAGAGAGAGAGATAGAGACAGAGAGAGAGACAGAGACGGAGACGGAGACGGAGAGACGGAGAGACAGAGAGACGGATGGACAGAGAGAAACAGAGAGAAACAGAGAGAGAGAGAGACACCTGGATGATGCCTTTGATGCGCCAGACCCCGTGCTTGAGCACGACGATATGCGAATCGTCCGGGTGCGCGGCCACCAACTCCCGCCGAACGCTGTCCACGCCCGCGTTGTGCTCCTCCGTCAGCTGCTCCGCCACGATGCCGTTGGACCGCCCCACCCGCCCCACCACCGCCCTCGAATCCCCCAGGTTGGCCGCGTATAGCGTACCCTTCCAAATAATCCCCGCCAAACAACACGACCCCGCCGCGGCAATCAACGGCCTCATCCCCCGCGCTCTCCTCACCACCCCCATAAACCCCTCCTCTGTCTCATAAAACGCCCTCCTTATCACCCCCTCCGAGACCCCGCCTTCTTCCCTCGCCAGCCCTGAGACAAACCCCACCCCCCTTCACAGTTAACAAAAACTCCTCCAGGACTTAGCCGCAGGGGGAAAAAGGAAACGGGAATTACGTATAAGGTGAGGGAGGAGATGGTCGGAGACGAAGCGAGACGCCTCCGAGCCGCCGTGACCGTCGTAGATGCCCACGAAGGTTGCGCCGGGGCAGGCCTCGAGCTGGCTCTGGTCCTCTATCGGTTCGTTGGCCTGAACCACCGCGAACGAGAACTCTCCCCCCGGCTGGCTCGCCAGGTCCCTCGACCAGACCAGCGGGTCGTCCTCCCCTTCTTCCTCGTCCATTCTCGAGTACCTCCGCGCGGCCCGTAGACAGAACGACGCCAGCCTCGCCATCTCTCTCTCTCTCTCTCTCTCTCTCTCTCTCTCTCTCTCTCTCTCTCTCTCTCTCTCTCTCTCTCTCTCTCTCTCTCTCTCTCTCTCTCTCTCTATCTATCTATCTATATATCCGACTTGCCTTGTCTTTGACTTTGTAGAGAGAAGATCGCGGAGATAAGAAGGAAGCGGAGTTGCATGTGTTCTCCTCTGCTTTCTGTTGTTCAGTGGATAGATAGCTCGAGAGGGCTTTTGCTCGTGACCGGACGTTGACGTAAAGCGCGGAGGACGGCGGGCTGCCGCGTGGACGGGGTCAACGGGGGACTTTTGGTTTGACTTTTGAGAGAATTTATGGTGGGTCAATGGAGGAGTCACAGGTGGGTTGACTTTTGGGGTGTCTTGGTTCGTGCCGGCAGAAGGGATGGGGGGAGGATGACGTCAGGGGAGTTGAGTTGGCTACGCTCGGTTGGTGCGGCGGCCGACTTGGAGGGCCAGCTCTGTGTCTATTTTCAGGGAGATGTCGAGGGCCTTCACCGAGTGCGTGAGAGCCCCGCTGAAAAAAAAGAGAAAAGACTCAGAGATGAACAAACAGATATGTAGAGAGATAGAAAGATAGATAACTAGATATATATATATATATATTTAACTAGATAGATTGATAGAGAGAGATAACTAGATAGATGGATAGAGAAAGATAGATAGATAGATAGATGGATATATATATATATGTATATTTAACTAGATAGATGGATAGAGAGCGATAATTATATAGATGGATAGAGAAAGATAGATAGATAGATGGAAAGATAGAGATGAATATATATACATATATATTTAACTAGATAGATGGATTGAGAGAGATAACTAGATAGATGGATGGAGAAAAAAAGATAGATAGATATATATTTAACTAGATAGATGGATAGACATAGATAGAGAGCGATAACTAGATAGATGGATAGAGAAAGAGAGAGATTGGGAGAGAGATGTCTAGATAGATAGATAGAGAAAGATATATAACTGGATAGATAGATTTATAGATAGAGAGAGATATAGATAGATAAAGAGAGAGAGAGAGAGAGATAACTGGTCGGAGAGATAGAGAAAGATATATTACTAGATAGAAAGATAGAGAACGATATATATATATATAACTAGATAGAGAGAGAGATAGTTAGATGGATAGATAGAGTGAGTTATATAGATAGATAACAGAGAAAGAGAGAAATAACTGAATAGATCGATGGAGAGAAATATAACTAGATGGAAAGAGAGAGATACATAGATAGATAAACAAAGAAAGAGAGATAACAGGATTGATAGATACAGAGAGATATAATTTGTATATATGTAGAGAACTTGGTTACAAGAAACTGAGATGAAGAACTTGAGAAAATACCTGGAAATGTAGGTGACTCCAGTTGATCCTATTTTGTTTACTGTATCGAGGGTGACGTTTCCAGAAGCCTATGGAACAGAGAGCAAGTAAAAACGAGGGAGGCATGAAATTTTACAAGAAAATAAAACAAATTGTCAGATATTCTCAATGGTACCTCGGTCTCGAATCGTCCGTTGATCAATTCAACGGCTTCTTTCAGCATGGAGACGTCCACGTCACCATCCGGGAGAGGGATCACCATGTTGTCCAGCATGATCCGGGTCAACGCTGTCTTGTTTTGTGATGCGTAGTGTATTACATCTTCTACCTCCTTCAAGGTTCGTGTCTCGACCTAGGGGAGATAATTATTAATAAAAGCAAGCAAAATATTCTACATAAATATTTGACTTCAGTCTAAAATTCTGGATATCACCCACATTCGGATTTATAGAAATCTTTCATATTGACGATGAAATTTATACAGATTGAAGTTTTTTGTAATTCTCCTTAACGAAATTCATCTGCTCAATTCATTATTTTTTGTGAAGATATTGAACCTTTAGATCTTCAAATAATCAACGCACCTCGACCGCCATTTGGAGTTCATTTTGGACTAAGAACTGGTCAACTGATCGGATGGCACTCATGATGCCTCCTGAGACCGAAATGTGGTTATCTTTTATCATGGCCATGTCAAAGAGGCCCATCCGGTGGTTCTTCCCTCCTCCAATCAGCACCTGACAAGTGGCATTCAACCCATTAAATCGAAAAAGATCATCGACTGAATTTTAATTTTATTTCAAAAGCAATCGACAGAACAGGCACCGCCCACTTATCCACCAAACGTAGACCTGGTGCGGTTTTCCTCGTCTCCAAAATTAGAGCCGGATGAGCAGCAGTGGCCATGGCCTAGATAAAAATTAAAATTAAAATTAATCATTGATTTTCCAAAATTGTACCTCTCTCTCTCTCTCTCTTAAATTTTTAGCCACTATCTAGACCTATAAGTCGTTCCATAAAAAATCTAAACCTACAAGTTTTTCAAAAAAAACTCTAGACTACAAGTACGTCAGCTTTGGAAGTAGTTGTATTAACAACAGCCTTTGGCTTAGCATTTCAGAGAAAGAGATACATAAACTAAAATAATTGAAATCACGAATGCCATGGCCCGGATAAATTCCATAATTGAAATTAATCACGGATGTTCCAAAATTCTCTCTCTCTCTCTCTCACATTTTTAGCCAGCATTTAGACCCACAGGCACAACAGCATTTTAAGTAGCGTTATTAATGGGAGATTCTAATCATAGAATTGTAAAACATTTAGACCTTTGTGAGCGTAGCAATTCCGCTCATCCTTTGCATAAAATTCAGCACAACCCTTTCCCCCACAATAATGCTGTTTGCACAACCTGGAAATTAAAAATAAAACGCTAAAGCAATAAGTTTTCAATTGAAACGCGATAGTGATTGCAATATTTACTGTACATACCTGAAACCTTTCCAAACTGGTTGCCTTTATGAACGCTATCACCGTCTTTTACCAACCATTCGACCTTTAAATTAGAAAACAAAAGATCAAGGTTCGGACTCATCCAGCTGATTTAATCAGAGTTCATCAAAATCCATTACCACAAGAGACGGGTCGATTGTGTCAAAAACAATCTCCGCCAGAGAGATTCCTGCTATGACGCCATCTTCCTTTGCTATGAAGTGTGCTTCTGCTTGTGTGTCCGCTGGAATCGTTGCCTTGCAAGTCACGTCACCTGTAATTACGGATCAGTTCTAAGAAGAAAATTTCTCTATATGGTTGTCTTGCAAGCTATTTTCAACTAATTTCACTGGAAATTTTGAGAAAAAGGAAAATTCACCATGTCGGAAACAGGAATGAAGTCTAGATATTCATCATCGCATTAATAATTTGACCGAATTAAAGCTTCCGAATACATGAGAAAGAACCTCGATCATGAAAGCTATTTTCGACTAATTCCAGCCAAAAATTTTTGAGAAAGAAGAAAATTCAGCATATCGGAAACAGGAATGAAGTGTAGTTTTGATCATCGCATCAATAATTTGACCAAATAAAAGCTTCCGAATCAATGAAATGCGGAGAGGAAGGGAATGGACCTCGATCTCCAGCGTCCTCCACAAGAGCAAGCTCGATTACCGTCTTAAGATCATAAGTAGGGTGGAAAGGCGGCTCGATAGTCATCGATGGAACTGAAAGATTGGTCTTTTCAACTTGGGTCGCGCAAACTAACGCGAGCCCCCGTCGCTTGAAGCTGCAAAATTACCACCCGATACTTCAAATTAGGCGATTCCGAGATGATGATCGAAGAACAGGGGAAATTGCAGGGCATGAGAAGAGAACCTCAAATGGGTCGGCGGCGAACGGTCGACGGAACAAGATGGAAAATTGAGACTTGAACGACACAGACTGCTGGACAGAGAGACCGCAGACATGCTCCTCTTCTGCTGATCTCTCTCACCACTTCTCTTTCATCCTACATGATAAGCCCTGAACTATATACTCTAGCTCTCCCCTAAAGTTGATTATGATGGCAGCTAATCCAATATTTTTATTATAAGGAGCAACATAGTAGTGTTTGTCTCTACCTAATAAGGTACTACATTTTGGCCCAATCTGTTATTGGATATCGTGTAGTGTTCACCCATCCCGTACTGAGAATCGGATGCCAGTATCACACG
Source organism: Wolffia australiana (assembly GCF_029677425.1). Classification (NCBI taxonomy): domain Eukaryota; kingdom Viridiplantae; phylum Streptophyta; class Magnoliopsida; order Alismatales; family Araceae; genus Wolffia; species Wolffia australiana. The sequence continues at coordinate 16,678,967 of NC_135836.1, read as the reverse complement.
GGTGCTGAACCGGATATCGGAAAAAACTATTCAGATATCCGTTTTTACCGATATCCGGATATCAGTTGCTACAGTAACTGTATCCGATATCTTTATCCGTTTCGATGTCATCATCCGCCTCCGTCTCTCGGAATGGATGACGGAGTTGGATATTGGATTTTGATATCCAACAAATTAATCCTAGGAAAAATAAATATATTTAGTTGAAACTTGTAAGTTAGAATGTGTTGGAGAGGTAATCCTTCGGCCAGCAGGTATCAAGAGTATTTTTAGGTACATTATTACCTCATAAAATATATACGCTGCAGAATTTATGTTTTCTTTCGTATGGGATAATAGGATTCCTACTTTAAAATTACAGTTACATATCCGAATCCTATTATCCCATATGGAAGAAAACAAAACTTTTGAAGCGTATGAACAATTATTATATTTAAAAGATTTGGGCGCTGTTTAGTTTACGTAAAGCATCTAAAAAATGGGCTTTTCTCTTGATACCGGATATCGGTTCTGAGATCCGTCTCGTCTCTAGCCTTGTCAATATACATCCCGATATCCTTTATAGATAGGAAAGACGATATCCGTTCGATATCCGATATCCATTATCAGAAACCATCTTTTCATTTACCGGATATCGGATATCAGTTGTCCGATATCGGATATCGAATGGATATCAGACGGTGGATCACTAATATCACAATATCCGTTATCCGGAAAAACCAAAAACCTGTAAGTATGTGGTCTCTACCCAATTACGATATCAGATATCAGTAGGGAATGACAAATGTCATCTGTCACCTCATTCGTCACGGTGATGGATCCGTGACAGATGATGTGACGGTGATGGATGAAGTTTGTTTGTCCCATGATGGGTGACGTGACGTTGACGAAGACTACAGAGAGACAGAGATAGAACAGACTTCATGGATGACTTTGTGACGAAAATTTTAAAGCATGAAGAAAGCGGTGAAAGGGTTAATAAATTTT